>NC_079219.1:12609136-12631636 GCF_029633865.1 Lampris incognitus
CAAACAGAGAACCAGTATCACGACATGACCTGCTGCTGTTCCCTCACTAAATATTTAAAAGGTGCTTGACTTCAACGCTATGACTTGACTCACTCGGCCCCTTAAGTTTGTCCACTTTTTAATGGTCTGGAAATCGTCTAATTCGCTTAAGCTAGGTGAACTTTTAACCGGCACACACTTTGTTTTGAGTTCATATTGTTGTTATACAAGACAATGAGTGTGGTTTTGTTAGAACAGCCACTCCTTGGAGGGCAATTCATTTATTGCCAGTTCATCCACTCTGGGATGTGAGCCTGTGAGTTGAGATTTTTGTCATCCTCTGTACATCTTTTTTGGAGATTTTTGACTGTTTATATTAATGGGGCCGGCACAGTGGTGCAGTGGTTAGTGCGGTCGCCTCACAGCAAGAAGGTTCTGGGTTCGAGCCCCGCGGTAGTCCAACCTTGGTTGGTCATCCCAGGTCGTCCTCTGTGTGGAGTTTGCATGTTCTCCCCGTGGGTTTCCTCCGGGAGCTCCGGTTTCCTCCCACAGTCCAAAGACATGTAGGTCAGGTGAATCGGCCATACTAAATTGTCCCCAGGTATGAATGTGTGTGTGTGTGTGTGTGTGTGTGTGTGTGTGTGTGTGTGTGTGTGGTGTGTGTGTGTGTGTGTGTGGGCCATGTGATGGCTTGGCGGCCCTTCCAGGGTGTCTCCCTGCCTGCCGCCCAATGACTGCTGGGATAGGCTCCAGCATCCCAGCGACCCTGAGAGCAGGATAAGCGGTTCAGATAATGGATGGATGGATATTAATGGGAATAAATGCGTTCCAAGAGGAAAATTAAGTACTCTCTCTCTCTCTCTCTCTACTCTCTCTCTCTCTCTCTCTCTCTCTCTCTCTCTCTCTCTCTCTCTCTCTCTCTCTCTCTCTCTCTCTCTGTCGGAATCGATCTTGAGTTCTATGATGCAAGTTGAACTCTCTGTGCATGTTAATGTAAAGGAGTGACTGTTTGATGATGTCATTGTTCATTGTTAAAGTTTGTTTCTCATTATATAAAGAGCTGTTGTAAATTCAATTCTCTCTCTCACTCTCTCTCTCTCTCTCTGTGTCTCTTTCTCTCTCTCTCCCTCATCCCCCCCCCCCCCGTCTCCCTCTTTCTCTCTCTCTCTCATACCTTATTAAAGCACATGCATAGTTGATGTTCAGTTTTAAATGTGCCAGCACAGTCTGGTTCAGTCTCAATTTTAGCTTTTTCACAACCCCCCCTGCTCTTCTACTGCCCCCCCCCCCACCCCCTTGTTTTTTTCCTTATCTGTGCTGCAGAGGGGGAGTATGTGAGTGAGGCCCTGCTGGTTCCTGACCGCTGCCGTTTCCTCCATCAGGAGCAGATGGACGCCTGTGAGAGCTATGTTTACTGGCACAACATCGCTAAGGAGGTGAGAGAAGCAAAGGTCTACCTCCACAGTGTAACTTTATGTGCTGTCCACTGATAAAGCAAATCTTTTTTCTTTTTTTACCCAAATGCATCTGGAAAGTTGTTTTTTTTAGCATAATTAAAACATATAAGCATTTTTAAAATGTCTGCGTGATTTACGATGCCATTCATATGTATTTAAGCTCGTTTGTGTAGCCAACGGTAGCAAATTAGATCAGGCAAGTTTGTGTGACTGCACGTTTGCAGAACTCCTGCGATCCAGATCTCGGTGCTGTTTATGCTCATTATCATTACCTATTCCCTTTGTAGAAATATGTCACGTACTATGAGACTTCCGCATGATCAGAGCGCATTAAAACCTTTTTTATCCAATAGTCTTTTTTTTTTTTCAATTGCATCTTTAAATGTTTCCCTGCTCTGTATATCCATCCGTCCTCCCGTCTCAGGCATGCACGGCAGATGGTCTGGAGCTCCACAGCTATGGGATGTTGTTGCCATGTGAAGACCGTTTCCGGGGCGTGGAGTATGTGTGCTGTCCCGGAAGGGGTGGTTCCAGCGGCAAGGGGGGAGACAGATGGAGGAGAGGCTCTCCGCTACCGGACCACAGACACTCACTTCTCAGGCCAATGGAAAACTCAATTCTGGGTAAGGCACTAGAACAGTTAGTGTCATACGTACTATAGGAAACTGTGCACACTGAAGTCAAAGGATCTGACGTATCTTCCTTCTAAGATGACACCCGTTATCGCACTAATGACTAACCTCACCTCAACGCCCTGTCATCTGCAGCCTCAAAGTGACAGTACCCACTCCTAGCCCTTCACCAGACACGGATGTGGATGAAGCAGATATGGAGGAGGAGGACGAAGAGGTGGTGGAGGAAGAGGAGGAGGAGGAGGAGGACGAGGTGGAGGATGAGGTGGAGGAAGAGGAGGACGATGATGATGAGGAGCAGGAAGAGGAAACACCAGCGGTGAAGGAACCGGATGAGTATGAGTACCCAATCGACTCGGGTCCCTACCAGGCCTCTGACTATCAGTACTCCTTGTACTACGAGAAGAGCCAGGGACGCAAACCCACCACCTCTGTACCTCTGACACGAGGAGACAGCTGTATGTATGTTTTCTTCCCTTGGCAGTGATTTCCTCCTCCGCCAGTTACGTCTGTTCTACCAAGGGTTTTCTCTGTGGTTTACAGAGAGTTTGGCCTACATTACTCCTGTTCTGTTTTCTAGCTGTGGTTTAACAGTACAGCAAAGACGCAGGGAAATGCTGAGAGCGCCGCTGCCCTAGTCTAGTCTATCACTCTTCCGTTCTGGGGAATTAACTGTAGTGCTCAGTTAGCATCTCTTTTACTCACCTTTACTCCATCTTCCTGTGTTCGCCGGTTCGAATCCCCATGTTACCTCCGGCTTGGTCGGGCGTCCCTACAGACACAACTGGCCATGTCTGTGGGTGGGAAGCTGGATGTGGGCATGTGTCCCGGTCGCTGCACTAGCGCCTCCTCTGGTCGGTCAGGGCACCTGTTCAGGAGGGATGGGGAACTGTGGGGAATAGCGTGATCCTCCCACGTGCTACATCCCCCTGGCGAAACTCCTCACTGTCAGTTGAAAAGAAGCGGCTGGCGACTCCACATGTATCGGAGGAGGCGTGTGGTAGTCTGCAGCCCTCCCCGGATCGGCACAGGGGGTGGAGTAGTGACCGGGACGACTCGGAGAGTGGGGTGATTGGCCAGGTACAGGAGAAAAAGGGGTAAAAAAAAAAAGAAAGAAAAGAAAACAACAACACACACGAACACACATCTGTGACTGGATATAGACGTTAGATATGTCTAGTCTACAGTTTATATATATTTACCTTTGGGGTGCTGCGTAGATCAGTAACCTGTTGCCAAGTCTCACTCAAGACCTCCATGCCAGAGCATGCTTATTAACACATACAACAGCCTCCTCTTGGCTTTAGCAGGCTTTATGTCAGTGGCTATAATGCACCAAATAAACTTTTCCATCCCCACCTATCTATCTATCTATCTATCTATCTATCTATCTATCTATCTATCTATCTATCTATCTATCTATCTATCTATCTATCTATCTATCTATCTATCTATCTATCTATCTATCTATCTATCTATCTATCTATCTATCTATCTATCTATCTATCTATCTATCTATCTATCTATCTATCTATCTATCTATCTATCTATCTATCTATCTATCTATCTATCTATCTATCTATCTATCTATCTATCTATCTATCTATTTATTTATTTATTTATTCGTTCGTTCGTCCATCCATCCATCCATCCATCCATCATCCATCCATCCATCCATTCACTCATGCATTCAGATGTTTATTTATTAATTCATCCGTTCATTTATTTGTTCATTTATTCATTTATTTTGGTGTAGAGTACTTGCTAGTATTTCCAAAGTAGTTGTTTTGGGAATAACAGCAATTTTCTTTTTCTTTTTTTCTCCTGTGGCACGATGCGAGCACCACAAATGAATGATCTTACCTTAAATAGTCAACGTGAACTTCCTTTTCACAGATGAGTTATGAGGTGGTGATATATAGTCTGTAAAACCCTTTCTGGTGGATAGGTCTGAGGTGGATGAGTGGGTGGGGAAATGTATCAGGGTTTATTTCCTTCCTCCATTGGTTTACTGTCTTGTTTTTCTGCAGTTGAAAAGAAAAAAAAACCCAGAAGATGTTTGTTTCCTTTGCAAACTGGGAGTCGAGTGGAAAAACGAAAACCAGACTCTTCTCTCCCCCGCGCGCTTCGTAATATTTGCAGACTTTAACCAAATCAGTGCCATTAACAAGTGACAAGTTGTGCGTCTCTGCTAGCCGTTCGTGACCGGCACCATTCCTTCCATCATCCCCCCCTTCAGATCATTTGTCTTTCCTTAATCCCCCCGCTCTCCGTCTCCCCCTTTATTGCAGTGCCCACACCTCGCCCCACAGATGGTGTTGATGTTTATTTTGAAATGCCGGGGGACGACAGTGAGCATGCCAACTTCCTGCGTGCTAAAATGGACCTGGAGGAGCGGAGAATGAAGCGCATCAATGAGGTGGGTTTGGCAGGGCTGACAGCAGGCTGATGGTACACCGGTTGGCAGAGCTTGGATTTTGGACAGTTAATTCAATAGCACGGGGTACGGCCCGGTCTTTCATATTCCTCCAGCTCCCCGATCTAATTTAGGCCGGCAGCGGCGCAGGAGGCTGCAAATTCGCTCGCTTATTGTTTTATCTGCGTTCACGGTGATATGATATTAGATTACGGTATTTTAGGATGATGATGGCGTATAGTAAAACGTTCAACATAAGCCCCCCAAAAGGGGGGGCACGGTGGCCCAGTGGTTAGCGCTGTTGCATCACAGCAAGAAGGTCCTGGGTTCGAACCCCAGGCCGTCCCAGGTCCTTTCTGTGTGGGGTTTGCGTGTTTTCCCCGTGCCTGTGTGGGTTTCCTCCCACCATCAAAAAGCCATGCATGTTAGGGTCGATACTCCTGTCTGTGCCCCTGACCAGGGTAATAGGGAGAAATAACTGGAGTTGGTCCCCCCGGGCGCTGCAGCTGCCCACTGCTCCTATACAATAGGTTGGCTTAAATGCAGAGAACAAATTCCCCGTAAGAATACAATGACAAAACAAAGTGGCTTTCTTCTTCTTCTTCTCTCACAATCCTTTAGATGGTGACCGCCCATGCTCTGTTTTTGTACAGTTAGGGTAAACTGGCATTGTGTCATCTTCGTCCCTTAGATCATGAAGGAGTGGGCGGAGGCGGACAACCAGTCAAAGAATCTGCCGAAGTCTGAGCGACAGGCCCTCAATGAGGTAAACTGAGACATCTCATGGAGCCCTCTATCCAGCACTGGTGCACATGTCACGGTTTTGATTTGTAAATCCAGAGGTACGGGATATTAAGCTAGCATCTTGGGGGGGGGGGTTACCCTCTTCACTGTCTGTCTTTCCTCCCCTCCTCTCTCTGTTCACCAGCACTTCCAGTCTGTGCTGCAGACGCTGGAGGAGCAGGTAGCCGGGGAGCGGCAGAGGCTGGTAGAGACTCATCTTGCCAGGGTGGTGGCTACACTCAACAATAACCGCCGCCTGGCCTTGGAGAGCTACTTGACAGCAGTGCAGACCGTGCCCCCACAGGTGAGGTCGCGGCGCCGAGACAAGGGAGTGAGGAAGAGTAAAGCCTAACTCATCTCTGTTAACGTTTAAATAATCTTGGGTCGGGGACTTGCGTTACATTCCTTCGCTGCGCAAGAGTTTCACCTGGGTCTTGAATCTCACCCGCCAGTGGTCCCTAACTGCCCCCTCCCCTCCGCTCCTCCCCTCCAGCCAGAGCGTGTGCTGCAAGCTCTGAAGCGGTACATGGCTGCTGAGCAGAAGGACCGCAGACACACTCTCAGACATTACCAGCATATCGAGGCTGTGGACCCCCAAAAGGCTGAGCAAATGAAATTTCAGGTAGGTGTGTGTGTGTGTGTGTGTGTGTGTGTGTGTGTGTGTGTGTGTGTGTGTGTGTGTGTGTGTGTGTGTGTATGGAAAAGCTACTAATTGTCTTGTCATTAAATTGTAATTTCAAAGCAAATTCTGTCATGTTCGAAGCCATTTTAGACAAAGATTATTCTGTGTCGGGGTGGCACAGTGGTTAGCACGGTCACCTCACAGCAAGAAGGTCATGGGCTCAAGCCCCGGGGTAGTCCAACCTTGGGGGTCGTCCCGGGTCATCCTCTGTGTGGAGTTTGCATGTGTCTGCGTGGATTTCCTCTGGGGGGTGCTCCTGTTTCCTCCCACAGTCCGAAGACATGTAGCTCAGGTGAATCGGCCGTACTACATTGTCCTTAGGTGTGAATGTGCCGGCCCTGTGATGGACTGGCGGCCTGACCAGGGTGTCTCCCCGGCCTGCCACCCAGTGACTGCTGGGATAGGCTCCAGCTTCCCGTGACCCTATGTAGGATAAGCGGTTTGGATAATGGATGGATGGATTATTATGGGCGGCACGGTGGTGCAGTGAATAGCGCTGTCGCCTCACAACAAGAAGGTCCTAGGTTCGAACCCCCGGATTGTCCGACCTTGGGGGGGGGTCATCCCAGGTCCTTTCTGTGTGGAGTTTGCATGTTCTCCCCGTATCTGCGGTGGGTTTTCCCCCACCATCAAAAACACATGCATGTTAGGGTTAATACCCCTGCCTGTGCCCCTGACCGAGGCATGGCAAGACGAACTGGGGTTGGTCCCCGGGTGCTGCGCGGCGGCTGCCCGCTGCCCCTAGCTACACAGCTAGGATGGCTTAAATGCAGAGGAAGAATTTCCCCACGGGGATTAATAAAGTAATAAAATAAAAATAAATATTGTGTGTGAGGCAAATGAAAAATTGCCATGCCCCTCCCGTGGGGAAAAGGTAAACAGGGTGGCTGTTGTTTTCTTTTGCAGGTGTACACACATCTTCATGTGATCGAGGAGAGGATGAACCAGAGTCTTGCTTTGCTGAACAAGGTCCCTGCCCTGGCTGAGGAGCTGCATGATGATATCAGTATGCTAACCTTCTGTTCTCTCATTGTGGAAGTCGTGGGCTCGATGCCCCGCTGTGTTAATTCAGTTTGTATTCCGTTTGAAAGTTGCGTGTTTGTCGCTGCCCACCTTGAGCATCGCTGGTCGGTGCACAACAATTGTTTGTTGGTGCCCTTTTGACTGGTGTGTGTTTCTGCGCACGTCCCCTTGTAGAGGAGCTGGTGAAAGCAGAGCGAGGAGACATCAGTGAGCTCATGACCACTTCCTTCTCAGAAACTCGCACTACCGAGGAACTTCTGCCGGCTGAGAGCGAAGAGGAAAAGGACGATGAAGAGGAGGAAGAGAGAGCCTTCCAGAATAGGCCCTACCCTCCCCGTATTGGTACATAGCTACACATACACACAGAACACAACCACACGTAGACTATTACCACATCATAATACCCACTTAAAGTGGCATGTTAAAAAAACAAAATCCCAGTGTATTTTAGTAAATGCTACTTTCTTCCTCTCTTCTTTCCAAAGAACCACAACCAAATAAGAAAGGTGAGCTGGATTTATGGCATCCAATGAATTATGGGATTTGGCTGTACTCTAAACTGTGTACTGAATTTTAGCCCAACCAACTGTTGCTTTACTGTCTCCATTTCCAAGTGTCTGCAATGGATGAATATGATTACACAACGTCCGAACGAGGTCCCACTTATGAGTATGAGGAAAAGGTAAGAAACGTGTGATCGTGCTCCACCTAAAAGGCTGGTGAGAGCTCCAACAGAGAAATAGGAGTGCAAAAAAACCAACCTTGTTAGCGTCACCTCATTGTGTATTGTCTTCCCGTCACTTAGATCAACACCTCTGTGGAGCTCAAGCAGGTGGTCTACAAGTCTGCTGACATCCAGAGAGATGAACTGGTGAGGGTTGTTTATCAATGTCTCACTCGCTTTTGAGATCCCCCGAATTCATTGCTCGATAAGAAGGAGCATAAATTAGGCCGTCCGGGTAGCGTAGCGGTCTATTCCGTTGCCTACCAACACGGGGATCGCCGGTTCGAATCCCCGTGTTACCTCTGGCTTGGTCGGGCGTCCCTACAGACACAATTGGCCATGTCTGCGGATGGGAAGCCCGGTGTGGGTATGTCTCCCGGTTGCTGCACTAGCGCCTCCTCTGGTCGGTCGGGGTGCCTGTTCAGGGGGAGGGGAATAGCGTGATCCTCCCATACGCTACGTCCCCCTGGCGAAACTCCTCACTGTCAGGTGAAAAGAAGCGGCTGGCGACTCCACATGTATCGGAGGAGGCATGTGGTAGTCTGCAGCCCTCCCCGGATCGGCACAGGAGGTGGAGCAGTGACCAGGATGGTGCAGAAGAGTGGGGTAATTGGCCAAGTACAACTGGGGAGAAAGGGGGGGAAATTCAAAAAAGAATGAGCATAAATTCTTTGGGGAAAAAAGTCACAACTGCATTTTGTGCTTCTTCTTCATCTTGACGTTGATCAACTGCCATTTTATTTCTGACAACATTTAGCAACCTGACGCCCTGGAGACTTTTAACCGCGGCGCCATGGTGGGCTTACTGGTGGTGGCTGTGGCAATCGCCATGGTGATGGTGATCAGCCTGCTACTGGTGCGCAGGAAGCCGTATGGTACCATCAGTCATGGCATTGTAGAGGTACGAGCCCTTGCAGAGGTTCCCTAGCAGGGATACAAGAAAGTGGTTAAAATGGGACATCTCTTTCCAGTTATACTCTTGATGGTTGAAATCACCTCCTTTAATACAAATGGGCTACGGGATAAGCTGAAGAGACAGCAAACCTTCATGGTATGTGAGTCTGAAATTGCTGAATGTGTTTGCACCGAACGATGAGAGGGAGAGGGTTTTTTTTTTTTTTGCAGAATTGGGAGGGATGGTTGGTGGGAGCTGTATGGTAGTGGGTGACTTTAATGTATGGTGTGGAAGGCTGGACGAGATTTAAGAGCGACTCATCGAGAGGTGTATTGAAAGAAATGATGAGAGTAAAAGGGCTGATAGACGTGTGGAGAGAGAGGACTCCAGAGGGGAGGGCTTTTTCCAGGAGACAAATGGTGGAAGGGGTGTTAAAACAGAGTAGGGTAGATTTAGTTTTGGGCACGGAGAGCATAGTAGATAAGATAGGGGAAATAGAATACAAAGACGTGATAATTAGTGATCGCTTGATGTTCAGTTTTAGCGTAGGCCAAAGTGTAGAGAGCAGAAGAGGGGGGGGTGGTGTCTGAATGGTGAATTGCTGAAAGATGAGAAATATAAGGAGATAGTGAGAGAGTGTATAATGAGAAGAAAGAATGAGATCATGTATGAGGAGAACATTAGGAGGTGGTGGGAGAGTGTGAAAGAACAGTTAAAAATATTGAGTATCGATTATAGCAGAGGCAGAAGTAAGATAGAGAGAAAAAGAGAGAGGAGACTAAAGGGAGAGTTAACTAGCGAGGCAGAGAGGGCAGATAGGGAGGTAGGTTAAGATTTAGGGGAATGTATTAGAATAAAAGATGAACTGAATGAAACAGAGCAAAAGAGGTGAATGGGAGCAATAGTTCGAAGCAGGGCTAGATGTGCAGTTGAAGGAGAGAAATGTACGAGGTATTTTTTAGGGTTGGAAAAGACGAAGCGAAAGAAGAATTATTTAGAAAAGGTGGAAGGAAAGGATGGTAGGGAGATTGCAGACTTTGTAGGGATAGCTGAAAGAGTAGAAGGTTATTATAGGGATTTATTTAGGGAAGAACAGATTGATGAAGACAGCATAGGACAGGTGTTAGATAAGGTGAAGGCCAGGGTAAGTGATGATGATAGAGAGATGTGTGAGGGAGACATGGGGACAGGGGAAATAGAGGCAGCAATAGCAGGGTTAGGTAGGAACAAGGGTCCAGGGATAGATGGTTTAATTGGCGGATTTTACATAGAATTTAGAGAGGAATTAGTGCCAGTGTTACATAGATTATTTAGAAAAGAAAGAGATGCCAGTTAGGACGTCAACAGGGTTAGTCAGCATCATTTACAAGAAAGGGAGTAGGAATAGATTAGAAAACTATAGGCCACTTAGCATGTTAAATAATGACTATAAAATATTAGCAAGAGTGTTAGCCGACAGAATCAAACAAGTTGTAGGAACGGTGGTGGGAAGCACACAGGCTTACAACATACCAGAGACACTATTGACTTTATGAAGGGAGACAAGGCAGGGGTAGTTATTAGTTTAGATTTGAATAAGGCATTTGATAGGGCAGATCACGGCTATTTATACAAGGTCTTAGAGAAATTTGATTTTGGGCATAGGCTGGTAGGATGGATCAGAAGGATGCACGATAGGGCAGCTAGTTGTATTAAAACCAATGGGATAGTCACAGACACATTTAAGATAGAGAGGTCAGTCAGGTAAGGGTGTCCCCTATCGGCTCTGCTGTACTCCTTGTCAGCAGAACCATTAGCGGCACTACTGAGGGGAAATGATAGGATTATGGGGTATAGCGCTACCAGGAGGGCAGATGAGTTTAGTTTATCAGCATGCAGATGACATGACAGTTACAGTAAGGGACAGGGAAAGGGTAGTTGAGGTATTAGATAGTTTAGAGCTGTATGGTAGGGCATCAGGCACTAAAGTAAATATAGATAAGTTAGAAGTTGTGTATATAGGGGCAAGTAGAGAAGATTTAGGAATAGGATTAAAAGAGAAGAAAGATTATTTCAGGGTGTTAGGTGTGAATTTAGGGACTGAGGACAAGGAAGGGAGAGATATAGAGTATGAAGAGATATTGCATAAGATTAGGAAGACATTTGGGTTTTGGAAACAGAGTGTTGAAGCTGAAAGGGAAGGTGGTGGTTGTGAATGGATTAGTTATCAGTATGATTGTGTATGTAAGGAATGTGTTGGATGTGCCCGAGAGAGTGTTGAAAGAGGTGGAAAGAATGGTGAGTGAGTTTCTGTGGGATGGGAAGGGAGGTGATGGAAAATGACTATGAAGATGGAGGGTTGAGGTTCATCAATTTAGGGGTGAAAAATAAAGCACTTAGGGTGAAAATGATGGTTAGGTATTTAAGAAACAAGGGGGATCATATATGGAAGGTGTTTTTAAGGGAGGCAATTTACAAATGTGGAGGGTGTGGGGAGAGTGGAGTGTATATGCAAACGAAGAAAGGCATGTTGAGTGGAGCGCCTGAGTTTTACAAGGAGGTGCTGGGAGCGTGGGGAGAGGTTGTGAAATGTGTGCAGTATGAATGTAAGAATGTGAAGCAGGTGTGGGAACAACCAGTGTTTTTAAATCCAGAAATCACATTTGGGGGGAACACAATCTACAACAGGTTGATTTGGAGAGCGGGGTTGAGAAAGATAAGGGATTTAGTGTATGAGCATGTACCAGGGTTTATGAGGGCACAGGTAGTGGTCGATGAAGTGAAGGGAAGGGGTGATGGAATATCTGGAAAGATCAAGAGGGGGATGCCGAGAGATTGGGTCAGTACGATTGAGAGAGAGAGCCTGTGTTGGATGAGGAAGGAGAGATAGAAATGTATGTGGGAGAAGGAGGGAGGAGAGTGAGTGTGATGAGTGTGAAAACGAAAGTGATGTATAGATGTTTAAGAGGGGGACGAAGTGAGAAGCCGGCCTGCGGAGAAAGTGTGGGAGAGGGTTATGAACGAGATGGATGTAGGGAGGATATGGAGGGATCTGAGAGTGAAGTGGTACAGTGTTGAATGTGAGAATTTTGACTTTTTATTACGGCACAATAGGGTATTCAATAATGTAATAATCAGTAGGTTTGGTGTGAATGCGACGAAAGCATGTGATGTGTGTGGTGTGGGAGTGGAAGCACGAGTTTGTTGAATGTTGTGCGCTGGAGGGCTACATGTTGAAAATGGAGGAATCAATAAGTCGGATGTAATGTTAATTCATTACATTGTGTTTTAAGCCATGCAAGGTTTGCTGTCAAGCTAATGAGGAATATAGCCCGTTATGAAAAGAGGAAAGCTGAGGTGTGGACTATTTTTAGGAGTATAGTGGAAAGAGGTGTTAATATGTTGTATGGTTGTGTTAGAGAAGAAGAGTTTGTTGGGGGGTTTGTAGAGGGCAGTTTCGTTGTGATTGGGGAAGGAGGGAGGGCAATGTTGGATTTTGGTTAAACAGTATACTGTGTGTGGTATATGTGTATTTTGTGTTTGATTTCTTTGATTTGGTGGGGGTGGGGTGGGGTGGGGGTGTGGGGGGGGGTCTGTAGGCTGGAAGCCATGCCGAGGCCTACAGGTTACCCCACTATTTTCTGTTTTGTCGACCCGTGTTGTAATCTTTGATTCTGTTGAGTTCGATGGGTTTGTAAAAAGTTTTATTTCCCTATTTGTTTGGTACGTGTGTGTTGTATTTTGAATGTTTTTATTTCTATATAATAAAAGAGAGGAAAAAAGTTAGATGATTAAAAAAAAGAGAAAAAGCAGAGGATTATTTCTGTTTCTTTTCACCTTCCTTATCCCGCCAGAATAAGTCAAAAGGCAGCGGATATGGTGGCGACCTTGTAAAGTCATCTGACGCAGTGGCTTATTTGATATATATCTATCGACTTCTCCGTGTGCTTCTTGTGTATTAATCCTCGTTCCTCCGTTTCTCATAGCAGGTCGACCCCATGCTCACCCCAGAGGAGCGCCAGCTCAACAAAATGCAGAACCATGGCTACGAAAACCCTACCTACAAATTCTTTGAACAAATGAACTGAGGTGCTGGGCCTGGCAAAAGGGCCGTGCCCAATCACTTGTTTCCCCCCTCACACACACACACACACACACACATACACACACACACACACACACCCACACCCACACCCACACCCACACCCACACACACACAGACATCATCCCCACCCCACCTATAAAGGTGGAGTCCCAGCTACATTGTATTTATGATGTATTGTGACGATTAAATAACTGACAAACAAAATGGGGTACATTGAAAAACACATTGTAAATGACCAGTAACAACCAATTATCATCACCAGAATGTGAATTGATGGATCTTATACCAACTCACCTTATCTACTGTAATCTCTTCCTCTCTCCTCTTCTGGTGTAGAATCAGAAGATTTGTCTATTTCATTTTCAGCACTACAGCTTTCAGATAGTGTTGGCCAACAATGTACCAACACTCCTAGGCTAGGAGGATGGTACCTCCTCCTCTATGATGAGACTAGGAGTCGCATTAGATGATACTAGTCCTAGTCTAGTCTAGTCATCAGATGATACTAGTCCTAGATGAGACTAGGACTAGGAGGATGGTACTCCTAGACTAGGAGGATGGTACCCCCTAGTCTCTGATGAGACTAGGAGTCACATCAGATGATACTAGTCCTAGTCTAGTCTAGTCATCAGATGATACTAGTCCTAGATGAGACTAGTCCTAGTCTCATCAGATAAGACTAGGCCTAGGAGGACTAGGAGGATGGTGCTCCTAGACTAGGAGGATGGTACCTCCTACATCTCAGTGGCCTCACTTGATATATTCTCCTCAATGAAAACCAGTTCAACGTTGAACACTGCATAATTCTTCATGGTATTTTTCATCTTTTAGCACAAATTGTACTACAGCCAGATATCAACCTCTGTGGTGACGAGTGTGAATGAAAACCTAGCTAAGTCACACGGTCACGCTCAGTTTAAAACCCACGTAATGACCGCAGGGGGAGTCATCACCAAAATATCGCAAACTGACCTTACCTCCACGAGCCACCGAGGATTTAGGCATTATTATTGTGCAATGATGTACAGGAGTTTCATTTGAGTGTGCGAAACATTTTAGCCCCACTGATTTTGAAGAAACGCATACTTTAGTCGGCCAAAATGTTCATAACAAAGTACAATATGTCGGCGTTGGTGGTACCAAACACAGTGGGCTTGCCATGTTCTTGGCTATCTTAAGATCTGCCCGTAGATTATATGTATCAAAAGTACAATTCAGTTAAGTAAGTCGGTGGTTTACTTTGCTCGTACCGTTCCTTTCTCGTACCTGGAGAACTGTAAAGAAAGTAATCAAAAAAACCCATTATTTTTAATGAACGCATGACAATTTGGTGTATGATGCCGCAGTATTTATTTGTGTTGTTACTGTTATTGCTCTTGAAAAGTTGGAAATGTCACCGTTCAAAATGTAAATAACGTAAGGAGAGAAAAAAGAGAAAAAAAACACATACTAGATCGACATTTCCATGATAAATTTGCGTCAATGTAACAGAATAAAACATTAAAAAAAAAAAAGAGTACATCGTGCTGTTCTGAGAGGGAAAAGCATTTTCCTAACATGGCTGATTGAAAACGGACTGTTGTAAAACCAGCACAAGACAACGACACAGTAACTTCTGACTGAATGTATCTAGGGTAGACATTAAACTTCCATTTTCTTTTCAGTAGTGCATCTCCCCCCCTCCCCCTTCCCCCCTCCCCCGTAGACGTCATAGAAGGAGACGGGTCCGGCTGCAGCCTGCAGTACTAGTACAAGACACACCCGCTCCCATCGCTTGCCCTAACCTCAGTGAAGGGGGGGGAGGGGGGGGGAGGTTGTACTGGCAAGTGGACATTTCTTCTACTGATTTGGGCGTGTGTCACACTGTGGGGGGTGTGGGGGAGGGGGGGTGTTAGCTCTAGCTGCAGGCTGCAGGATTAGATACACTTGCATAGAAGTGGCCAGGTGCTACGTATACCCCGAAGACAAGATGAGCACCTGAAATCCCCCCTCATCACTTTCCGTAGTAGTGGGTTTGCGTTCCACATTCTGCAGGTGTGTATCGGAGCAGTGGTGTTTAGAGTCAGGTGCGTTGCGTAGTCCAGTGCGGGAGGGGCCACGGCTGGTAAAATGTGTTGTATGGGTCTGTTCAAGTCATAAGAAGTCCACAGCACGACACTGCAGACTCAGCAGCGTTGCATGGCATTACTGTACTGACACTACATTTAAGTCCCTCTCCTCAAAGGTGACGTAGTTTTTCGCAGAACGACTCTTTCCAGTACGTCGCACTAATGAATCGATATAGTACGACACAATAGTAGGTAAAAAACAAAAAACAGAAAACAATTCCCTCTTTTTATTGACTGGCTGTTAGCTGCTTAGATGGTCAGGTGTTTGTTTGGATTTTTTTTTAAGTACCTACTAATGATAATATCAAACTGTTTTGGTTGAAGAAGGGAACATGCTTTTTATTTGTCTCCCTGTAGGCCTATAACAGATGACCCCTTGCTAAAACTGGGCGATACAGGAGATTTAACTGTACCAAACACCTCTCAGTTGTCATATTTCATTTACTGTGCACTGGTGAAAGGTCATAATTTGCCTTCATTACATTCCTCCCTTCACAGGAGATATGTCTTTTGCTCACTGCCTGTCTTTTTTTTTGTTTTCCTTTTCATCCATTTTGCTTTGAAACAAGCAAAAAGGCGTTCGGCTAACTTAGTTATATTTCAAATTCTATTGTGTGTCTGGTTAGCCGTGATTATTTGAGGTTGTGGCTGCGTTATGACAGTTGAGGAGAAGAGATAGCCCTTGTATAATTTGTACAGCGTCATTAGTGAATGAAAACGTATGTTCACGATTTAAGTCAGTCAATCTTGTACGGATACTACTGAAATCATAGATGAGAATAAGCTTGCCTATGTTCCCCTAGCCACTGACGGTTTCTTACCAGCATTTAGCAGACTTAGAATGGTGTAAACTGTAGTTATTCAACTCACATTTGTATGTATGTATGTCCTGTGTCTAATTCTATACTTCTTTGTTGGTCTCTGTCCCCCTCGTTCCCAATGAAGTATAAACAATGGTTATTACGATCTTAATTGCTGCATTATTGCCTTTTACAATGCTGTGTTTTGGATGTAATTATTATGTATTTTTTATTTATATGTAATAATCAATTGGATCAAGGGTCATGATTTTCAGCTGTAATGTAACTTGAGATGCTTGTACAAGAACATGCTGACACCGATACACTCAGAAATGTGAAATAGATGGGCCCGTGGCCTACATATCGAAATGGCAAGGTGTGGCGCTAAGCACAACTACAACCAAATTGTTCCATTCATGTACAGGTTGCTTCGGTGAACACATGTAATTAGATGATATGATTGATACTGTCGGTCTGCTTTAGATTAAAATGCATTGGTTTTAGGGATGTTGACCAGCAACATTGAGGAAGAAAGCTGTTCTTCACTTTTCATTTACAACTTGACCAAAGACATGCTCCTGGGAAAGATCATACAGAAATCATTCTGATTTAACAAATTGTCCTATGTTGTGTAATTGTATTTGAAAGCAATCTGACAAATTTGAATCTGATCGATGCAAATAATAATAATACGAATAAAATGACAAATGACCCATGTATCCATGATCATTGAATTGCTTCTTTGCTCTTCTCTTTGTGCTGATAAACAGCACCTATTAGAGGGATAATTGGATTTCATCAGTAGTATGTGTTTTAGATCAATAAGGAACAAAAGGTAATCTAGGAGTTAAAATATTGACAGTGTGACCTGTTTAATTTGTCCATGATGAAGAAGGGGAAATCTCTGACTCTCCCACACAGGAAAAATAACGTCTTTCTCTGCATCTCCTGTTTTATGATTTCTTAGGAAACAGAAACCTATAGTTATCATAGGGAGGCTCACTTTGCAGACAGGTTTAGCTCTTTTTGCAGTTGCAGTATTAAATGCTTAAACGATTTAGTCAGGAGTAGGGTAATCTCAATGCGGTAAAATCCTCAAGCGCTTCTGTGAGTTGGAGAAATTGAACTAGTGAAATTAGTATCATGAAAAATTGTGCTCATTTGCATTTTTTTTTTTTTATTTTAGAGTTTGACTCTAAATTCATAGCCAATGAATGAGGGGTTTCACTTAGTCTTAACTGAGGTTTCACTGAAGCCACTATCACCTTAAAGCGAACACTTTGCTTCCTGTTTCAGGACAAAAAAAAGAAGAGAAAACGATGATGCATTTATCCGTCTCAGAATTTGATCCAGGTATGACACCTTTTTCATTTAATTTAAAAAGGTTTCTGAGAACCGCTAAATTCATATTCAGTTGCGTGTGAAGGCCAACGCACCTGAGCTGAAGTTTGCAAACAGCATGGAGAGTGTTGTGGCAGGGATGTGGAGAGAATCTTCTAACTTGTATAGCATATTTGGAGACATCAAAAGGTGTCCGTCAAACTTAATATGTCAAAAGTCTGTTTTTCCTCATATGTACCAACATAGAGTGTGCAAGTTAGAGGAGCTTAAACATGATTAATGCTCCAAACTATTTTATTACAGCAGGATTAGTAGGGACTGGACACCAGGCCGAATAGTTCCCATGCTCTAATTCACCTGACAATAAAGTTACCCAACTTAGGAGAGCTTTACACATGCCACAATTCACGCCTACAATTTACAAAGAAACCCGTCCATATCAAGCCCCGGTCCCCAGCCCTCTAGATTGTCTCCCTCTAAACCACAGCGCTGAAAAGTCCTCTGTTGACGGGTAGTCCTGCTTACACAGATTACTGTGAACAGGCTTTGTGGCTGTACAGTGACAGTTTGTCATTGATGCCTCAGCGCAGATCTCAGTCATTTCGGTAGTGGTTTCTTCTAAGTTCACTGCTCTTAAAACGCTGCTGTGGTGTCGTAACATCATTCACCGTCAGCTAGACTTTCATTACCTCAATTGCATTTTCAGTTGCCCTTTTGTTTAGTTCATGGACACTTTGATTCATTCAGCAAGCGTGAAATACCGCTTACTGTGCATGACACGAACCAAGTCGTATGCCATGGCTTGGAGACCAGAGATGCCGGAGCGGGATTTGAGAAGTTCTTGAGCTCAAGATCGTTACTGTCGTCTCTACCGTACCGCTTTGGGTAGCGTCCAAAGAAGATTCTCTAACACCCATGCAGCGTGCAGGGTCTGCGGGTTATCGAGCGCGCATAACTTCTCGGCCCGTGTGTTCACACGAACAGTGAGTCAGCATTGATGTCAAGGTGGGTGTCTGGCGGTGGTTTGTTTAGCAGTTAGTGAGGGGACAGCAGTTGCTGGGTTTATATATGTATTAGTCTTGATATTACTGGGAGGTAAATCCCTGTGCGCCGGCTCGTACTATGTCTACGATCTGTCGGCAAAGGTGACATTTGAATAATGTCGGTACGATGCTCATTTCTCATACGGATGAGACCACATTGCCAGGTGGTCCAAGCGCTGCTTCTCAACAAAGCGTCCCACTGTGAGGACATGTGACACACACTCACATGAACATAACCCATTGCAGCTGCACACTGTCCAACGTGTGCAAAGGATTAAGACAACACATGCCTTTGTAATAACCCCCCCTCCTTTTTTCCCCCTCCCCAATCGTACTAGGCCAGTTACCCCACCGTTTTGAGCCCTTCCGGGTTGCTGCTCCACCCGCTCTGCCGATCCGGGGAGGGCTGCAGACTACCACACGCCTCCTCCGATACATGTGGAGTCACCAGCCGCTTCTTTTCACCTGGCAGTGAGGAGTTTCGCCAGGGGGACGTAGCGCGTGGGAGGATCACGCTATAGAGAGGAACATATTACTCAGTATTCATTCCTGCGCATTTCATCGCAGATGCTGCAAGGTGACAGCGAGGGCACCGCGCTGTCACCTTGCAGCATCTGCGATCACACCGAATGCAAGAACACGGTGTGGTTAACACTCCACAAATATCCCATGACTAACACACACCAACAGAAAGCGACTAAGAAGGGCAAACCCTTATTTCTCCTTTAAATACGGTTTGACAAGTGCATCTGGTATTGTGGGCAGCAGTGGCTCAGGAGGCAGAGCAGCTCGTCTGGTTGCTGGACGGTTGCCGGTTCGATTCTCGGCTCCATCCATCCCTTCATTATCCAAGCCGCTTATCCTTATTAAGGTCACGGGGATGCTGGGGCCTATCCCAGCAGTCACTGGGCAGCAGGCGGGAGACACCCTGGACAGGCCGCCAGTCCATCACAGGGCCGACGAGCCTTGGCCCTCCTGGCCAATATGCCGACGTGCCCTTGAGCAAGACACCTCACCCCCCCCCCCAACTGCTCATAATGAGTTGGTTGTTGCCTTGCATGGTTGACGCTCCCATCAGTGTGTGTGTGTGTGTGTGTGTGTGTGTGTGTGTGTGTGTGTGTGTGTGTGAAGCATTCGTTGTAAGGCGCTCTGGAGAAAAGTGCTACATAAGTGCAGTTCATGTCGCATTCTTCACCGCCTCCCTGATATGTGATGATAAAATCCGCTGCACTCTGAATAACAGCAGACATGCAACTTGGCAGCATCAGTTTCCCCTCCCAAACGTCTGTATCGAGAACTCTGATCAATGAACGCAGAAACTTGTCAAAGGTTTTTTTTGGGTTCCATATAGATTCAACCCATCACCAGTTGCAGTACAAGACATTAAAAAAACAAACATTTGCACTGTGGCATTTTGCTTTTTTCCTCACACATTTTAGCGGTGAGGCATTTCATGACACCTCCGGCTGATAGCTGACTAACACCCGGATTTGAAAGACAGGGTCATGGGGGGGGGGGGATTATTGATTTCACTCTATAGATAAAATATTCAGATTTTTTCGATTACCGCTTCTCATTTTTACTGAAGAAATCCTTTCTTTTATGGCCAAAGGATCCCGCTTGCAGGACCTTCTGCTCTCATAAGCTTTGATTAGCCTTTTGACTCTATCATTTTATATATATATATATGTGTGTGTGTGTGTGTGTGTGTGTATATTTTTGTATTTATATCTTTTGCCTCTAGCAATGTTGTGCTGGTGGTGCTTGCTGCATTATGTTTTGTGTGGCCTTTGCTCATGTCTGTTACCTTTCTGTGTTCGTATTTTCAAATGACAAGCCCTCTCAGAGGCCTTTCAACGAGGAAGGTGTCAGCAGCAGGCTGCTTCAGAACGTTTCGCATGCTGAGATATGCAGAAGCACGTATTCAAGACGATGACGGTGCCATGCAGCTAGCTGCCTCTGTGTCCACCCACTTGGCGATGAGCCTCATACGAGTCATATGAACAATATGCAGTGACGAATCTTACAAATTTCCAAATCACATTTAAAAAAAAAATTAAAAAAAAACCTCTTTGCCGTACTGAAATGACCCCCCGGCTGTGAATGTATTTACACGCTTGTGGAGAGCTAGGCCGCAGCTGCAGATGTGCACGCTGGATCCATTCTGACACGTTCGAATAAATACTGCCGTAAAAGTGATTTACAACAAAAGTGCAGGATCTCAAGAAATGACAGCTGTGGGGAACGCTGCCCGCTCAAGCTGTGTCCTGATTAAAAGATGCTCTCGACTGTCAAACCACAAGAGGCTGGCTGCGAAATTATCATCGAAAACAACCCTTAACTGGTTCATTAGCAACATTACAAACTAGACAAACAACACAAAATGGAAACAGCAAGCGCAAGCGAAGGCGTGGAGGATTTCCTCCGCGAATGTGGATGTTATGTCAACCTGGTCGATGGTTTAGCTAATATTAACGGGGGGGGGCATAGAAGAATAACGTGTTAAAGTTTGTAGTTTTGACCAGCTTTCCACAGTTCGCCCCGTTTCCAGCAGTGGTTTCACACTGCCGTCTGCCGTCACCGAGCGGCAGCACGACCGGGGCTATTTCAGGTAAGCAGCCTTGCTCTGAGACACAGGCCTACATACCAGCACTACCAGCACTACCGGCCTCCTGCCCGTCCTGCTTCCTCTCACAGGTGGAGAGATCTATTTAAGGTGGTTTTGTGAGCGCCGCACTTCTACCCACGTGTTGCAGTGAAGAGTGGCCGGCAAGGGAGGCTGGTTGCAAGGAAATTGATCATTTATAGGTTTTAGCGCATGTGTGCAGCGAACGACCATGAACACCCACCTCACACCTACCCTACTCTGTCTATCATTCTGTGTATCTCTCTCTCTCTCGCTCTCTCTGTCTCCATCTCCATCTCCCTGACTCTGTCTCTATCGCTTTTGCTCTCTTTTGTCAGTTTTTTTTTCTTTTCTAGAATCAGACGCTGAAACAGCACATTTTTTAAGATAGTTTGATGTACAGATGCGGACATTTCCTCTTGAGAACGACCCGCTGTTACCGTACCCAGCTCATCTCAGAAAGTCTATTAACATTCTGTTTCGTAAAACAACCACAATGGGGGCGTGGGGGTGTGGAGGAGGTGAGCAGTGTCAATCCTTGAAACTAGACTATAAAATAAACCGAAAGAGCACGTAAAAAAGTAGTGCTTCGTTTTGGGTTTCTGTAAGCCAGACGTTTAGCATAATCATCAATGAGCCAATGAGAAAGAGCTCACTTCAAGAGGCGGGGCTGAGAAGGCAGGGGAGGAAACCGACGTGTCCCTTACCTAAACCAGTACCCAGACAGAAAGGTCATTTCACAGCCATGATGCCAAGTTATCTCGTCTCTCTCTGAGGAGGATCATTTGAGTCACTGGTGAGTCTGTCCCCCGTGCAGCTTGCACCTTCTGCTTCTCGAACCACCCAGAAATCTGCCTACCAGCAGCAAGGCACTCCACTCTGCTTTTACTTTGACCTTGTTTTTTAATCTCTCTCTCTCTCTCTCTCTCTCTCTCTCTCTCTCTCTCTCTCTCTCTCTCTCTCTCTCTCTCTCTCTCTCTCTCTCTCTCTCTCTCTCTCTCTCTCTCTCTCTCTCTCTCTCTCTCTCTATATATATATATATATATATATATATATATGGTACTTTGTTAAAAGAAACACTCAATGGAAAGTGTTAAACAAATAAAGAGCAAAATAATTCAGTGAGTCAAGTAAACTCTACTCTTCATGATAGTCAATCAACTGCTTATGGTATGACACAGGCTTGTACTGTCTCATAAAGAAGTTACTTGACTCACTGGATTATATATATATATGTGTGTGTGTGTGTGTGTGTGTGTGTGTGTGTGTGTGTGTGTGTGTGTGTGTGTCGTTTAGCTAGAATGTGGCTCTCCACTGTTGGCCAGGGGATGCTAGCAGTGCCCCTGGCTTGTGAATCGGGCTCCTCACATGCAACTCCAGCCCTTCGTGCTGGAGCGGTGGTGAGGCCGAGGCCCACTGTTTGATTGTTGTCAAAGGATGTACGTGATCTGACACTGCGTGTAGGATTTCCTCCCCACTTGTAAGCAGTTTCTAGAACGTTTCCAGATGCACCAAGAGCGTGGTGCGTCTGTACAGATTAAGTTGCCGCAGTCAGAGGATGGCGCTAACCTCTTGAGCCAGTCGGTGGTCTGAGCTAAAGGAGGTCCCCTGCATATGAACGTAAGGTAAAGAGTTAGAGTTGATATGGCAGGGTGAACCTTTTTTTGATAGAAAAAAAAGAAACGTGTAGAGTAGGGTAGCACTGAATAGTTTTTCCACGCTACAGTTTCAGGATGGCACTTGAGCCGTTCGTTGCACCACATCAGAGCGTTGTTCAACGCAGGAACATCTCAGGAACATCGTAATCGTATGGGCTTAAACACGAAGGGCGTTAACGAACACGGGTGCACTGGGTTGACTTGTAGGAGCGCTGCAGTACACAGGGAAAATAGCTGGCCTCCCTTCAG